>NC_086005.1:3046429-3063929 GCF_030014385.1 Trichomycterus rosablanca
TAAATAAATAAATAAATAAATAAATAAATAAATAAATTCCAACACACTGATGGTAAGTTGTCTGTATACTTTTGGTCATCTGCTTACACAGCTTCATAAATCTATACAGGATGACCTGTGCAGGGTCCAGCCCTGTTACCGCCGTATCATTGAAGATGCCACGATGAATAAACACGGTGCAGTCGGTGTAGAGGACGTTCCGCCGGACCTGGACGGAGATCCTGCGGCAGGTGGACAGGTAGGTGGGTTGATTGATGTGTTAATGTACTGATCGAAGCGTTGATGAAGTTCAATCCATTAAACGGTGCTGGCAACTCAGACGCCTAATGCTTTAAATAAGTCAACAAACCCAAACTTGTAAGCAATTAGCCTCACGCTGGTGGCTAAAACGTTTCCATTTAGCCTCCTTCAGTTTTTTTTCAGCCTCTCAACGAAGCGGCTCACGTCAGGGAGTGAAATATATCGATATCTCCAACCCAACAGGCGTGTAAGCCCTTCCGATCAATCCGCATCGCTCATCCGCTCTCTCACTTTTAATCATTTCAGCGGCCTTCACACCCTCCTGCCCCGCTGCCGTCATTAATTACCTCTGGGGCGACAGGCGGGAGGACGGTGACGACAGGAACCCGCGTCACCGTCCCATAAAATACAGCCACTGCATTCCCACACACCCACACACACACACACCCACACCCACACTGCATTGTTTTTACTGCACTATCACTGTAAATGTGTGAGATATTAGGTTTGTTATGCTGATTACGTCCCTGATTTAAGTGAGATAGATTTACAAATCTACATACTGACCCGTGAACAAGAGGTTTTTAGGTGCAGCTGACACAAATATTGGACTTACAGATCCATAAAGCATCGCTTTTGCTTGCTGGTGAATATTAAAGTTACATTGCTTTTCTAGTCGTTTATTATTATTATTATTATTATTATTATTATTTATTTATCAGTCATATTATTATTATTATTATTATTATTATTATTATTATTGTTATTATTATTATTATTGTTATTGTTATTAATAATAATTATTATTAATTATTATTATTAATTATTATTATTATTATTTGGAAACACTGGATTGTCCTATAGATACCTAGCCGCTAGATGAACAAACCAGTGCATTGTAGTGCCGGTCCCAAGCCCAAATAAAAAGGAAAAGTTGTGTCAGGAAGGGCATCTGGCGTAAAAAAAAACTGTGCCAAATCCCACTGGCGACCCCTAACGGTAAGAAGCCGGAAATGCCGACCCCGTAACCGAAAAACGGGACAAAGGCTTAGGAACAAGAAGAAGAAGATTATTATTATTATTATCATATTATTATTATTATTAAAAGGTACAACTGGGGTACCCCAAATAAATAAATAAATAAATACATAAACAAAACAGCGATAAATAAATAAATAAAAAACGCAACAAATGTAAACAATAAATAAACAAATGAATAAAACAGCAAGCATCCCAGCGTGGTATCAACTTTTAATCCCATCAGCAAAAAAAAAAAAAAAGTTTTTGGTTGAGCTCAAAGCCACTGATGTGCCGCTGCTTTTCCATCATCAGCACATGAAAATCTTCTTCCCCTTAAAGCTTCTTTGAGTGTTCAAAAAAGGTGTACATCAGATGGAGCTAAATCCGGACTATAAGCGTCTCTCAGTCTCTCAGACACGACCGATTACTCCTCCTCCACCCTCACCGCTTATAACCAAAATATGAAAGTGAGGAAACTTTTTGAAGATCCCTCGTACTTGATTTTATACGCCTGTTCAGGTAATGGATGTAGCTGCGTTTCTTAATCACATCACACTACATTATATTCCTCCTACCTGTCCTACTGCCTACCTGATCAGCTCCCCCAGTAGAGAGGATTCTAATAAGACATGGAACTCATAATGCAGATTATTTAGACTCACTACCTACACAGAGATTACGTGTGAAGCTTTCTCACGCAGGTGAAAAGAAGCGGTTGGTAACTTCAGCTGTAGAGGAAGATACAACCAGGGTCCGACTAAATACGACTAAATTGGGAGAAAAAGGGAAAAATGCATGAATAGAAATTAATAGAACGTGTGAGCAGGTAATAAATGAATGCTGCTCTTTTAAAGAAAGGAAAAATTATAATAATATTAACGTTAAATGATGGATTCTACAAACATGCTCGGTCTGAGGATGTGAAATTGGATCTGCCGTGCAAATATGCATTGATTTAAAGGTGTGGCCCGCTGCCCGTGATGCCTGATTAGTTTACACTGGAATAGATGAGTGAAATGAGAGGGTCCGGATCAATCCTG
This sequence comes from Trichomycterus rosablanca, assembly GCF_030014385.1. NCBI lineage: Eukaryota > Metazoa > Chordata > Actinopteri > Siluriformes > Trichomycteridae > Trichomycterus > Trichomycterus rosablanca. The sequence continues at coordinate 3,048,730 of NC_086005.1, forward strand.
CCATAATTCTGACGCTCAGCCCACTAAAACTCGTTCAGCGGCCCGCTGTGCCAATTATCTCAACGTTCAGAGCTTCATCAGCTGCCCTGTTTCAGGAGAGATGAAGATCAACACACACACATAAACACACACACACACACACTTTGGTTAGGTAGTAGATGGGTAAAGGAGCAGATGGAATAAAGTTCAGAAGTCTTTCCGCCTCATGTGCTGCCCTAATTATCAAACTAAATGGAGGGAAAACCATGAAACAATTTAATTAAATGTTTTATTAATAAATAAATAAATAATCAGGGAATCAACAGTGTCTGGGGGTTTGTCTGTCAGGTAAGATCCTTCCCAAAACTGTTACCACAAGGTAATAATAATAATAATAATAATAATAATAATAATAATAATAATAATAATAATAATAATAATAAATACCAGGGCTTGGTGGATGGGTAGCACTGTCGCCTCACTGCAAGAAGGTCCTGGGTTCGATCCCCGGGCGAGACGGTCCGGGTCCTTTCTGTGTGGAGTTTGCATGTTCTCCTCGTGTTTGCGTGGGTTTCCTCTGGGAGCTCCGGTTTCCTCCCACAGTCCCAAAACATGCAGTCAGGTTAACAGGAGATACTGAATTTCCCTATAGGTGATTGTGTGTGTGTGTCTGCCCTATGATGGACTGGCGCACCGTCCAGGGTGTTACTGTGTGCCTTGCGCCCATTAAAAAGCCGGGATAGGCTCCAGCAACCCTTCTGCAACCCTGACTGGATAAGCAGTTAAGAAAGTGAGTGATAATAATAATAATAATAATAATAATAATAATAATAATATTAAAGTAATAATACTACTACTACTACTAATAATAACAATACTACTACTACTAATAATAATAATGAAAGTAATAATAATAATATGTCCAGAGATGAAATGGAACCCTGTTTATGGTGCATTTCCATCCTGTGCATGTGTTTTTTGGGAAGGTGGTGAAACTGATTAGAATAACGTGTTTTACTGAAGATAAATCTTTGTTCCTTTCTTACACGATTCCTCCCAGAAAATCTTCACCTGCAGCTTTAATTCTGTTCTGAAAATGATGGATTAATGGAATAATAATAAAAAAATAAAAAAATTTATAATAATAATAATAATAAAACAAAAATAAACAAATAAACAAATAAATAAATAAATAAATAAATAAATAAATAAATAAATAAATAAATAAATAAATAAATAAATAAATAAATAAATAAATAAATAAATAAATAAATAAAAAGTGGTCCACCCTGTGCACATATTTTTTGGGAAGGCGGTGGAACTGATTAGAATAACGTGTTTTACTGAAGATAAATCTTTGTTCCTTTCTTACACGATTCCTCCCAGAAATTCACCTGCAGCTTTAATTCTGTTCTGAAAATGATGGATTGTGAAGATTCGTGAGACAAAATTGAACAGGAGATAATAATTTAATATTGGAAAATAAATGTTAAATCATGTTACTGTACAGCATCTTGAGATGCCCTATAGGATACGGCGTGCCATACGGCGGAGGCGCAGGAGGCGCGGGAGGCACGGCTTGCTTGATTATTACACCCCTCGGCTGGTGAACTCCTTATTAATACTTATCACCGTGTAATGCCTCTAAATAATGCAGCCGCAATATGACGATACGTCGATAGCTTCAGGTCGCGGGATTGATGGAGGCTTTAAGCAGTGGGTCGAACCCCCGCAAAGAGTGGCTGTGATTTAATGTTCAAGGGTTTTATGAGGGAGTTAATTTCTCAAACACACACATACAGCGTCAACAAAGGTTACACAATGCTCAGTAAGGTGTGTATGAATGAAGGAAATACACAGACGCCCTGATCAAAGAGAAAGGACACGCCTCAAAACTCCGGTCAGGACTCACTACAATTTTAAGACCAGTTTTCTTGACTGAAATAAAAAAAAGTGCAATACAGGGCGCTCAGGTAGGGTCAAATTTGAATTTCAGCTTTGCTGTTTTTGGTCTGTTCTATGGGCGGAACAACAAGCACAACATACATCAAAATATCACACCTAACGTGAAACATGGTGGTGGTAGCATCATGTTATGAGGTGCTTCTCAACAGCAGAGGCATAAACAGTAAGAAAAATAAATAATAATAATAAATAACAATAATTAAGCCAGACCCCACAAATCATATGTTAGGAGGCGGGTCATGGATACCCACTATCCAAATTGAATAGATCTGCCAGACAGAGTGAGATAAACCGCCTAAATACAGGTGTACAAAGCCTGCAAACCTAGAGAGACGCATCCCAAAAATAAATAAATAAATAAATACATACATACATAAATAATAATAATAATAATAATAATAATAATAATAATAATAATAATAATAATAATAATAATAATAATAATATTAATAATAAATAAAATAAATAAATAAATAAGTAAATGCATATAATAATAATAATAATAATAATAATAATAATAAAGAAATAAAAAACAACAAAATACAATAAACTAATAAAAATATATTGATAAATAATAATAATAATAATAATAATAATAAATAAATAATAAACAAAATAGTAATAATAATAAAATAAACAAATCAAAAATATATATAAATAATATTTAATAATAATAATAACAATAATAATAATAATAATAATAATAATAAATGTGACCAAAATACAAAATAACTGAAACATGTGGACCACTAGTACAATAAATGAGGGTGAATGATGAATGAACGATTCCTTTCCAATCCTCACATTAGGGGGCGCCACAGTGGATGCCCTGTTGGATGCCCTTCTTGACTCAACTCTCTTCTTTATCCGGGCTTGGGACCAGTACTGAGAATGCACTGATACATGTTCTTACAACAGTTAGGTTCAAGTAGCTCCATGCACCTTCGGTATCTGTGAGTACAGTCTGGGATTCGAACCCCCGAAACTACAGCAGCACCACACAACACAAAACACGAGGGGTTTGAATACTTTCAGAAACACACACATAGTAAAACCAAACAGTCATTGATAATAATGGATAACGGCATGCTAATGTGGTTATGTATGTATGTGTGTGTGTGTGTGTGTGTGTGTGTGTGTGTAGCTGGCAGAAGACTCTACGAGCAGCTGTTAGCAGGATATTAACTCCCCTCCGTCCTGCGCTAATTAACAGTTTAATTAAAGTCGGTCTCCTCCTGTACTTCATTACTGCACTAATCAGGAAACCAGAGGACGAGACCACGCCCAGCTGGGGAAGAAGATACATCCAAACTTAGCTTTGATTCTGGCAAGGGTTGGTTTATTTTTATTCATTTATTCACTCATTTACATTTTTGGTATTTATCCAAAGTGACTTACAGTACTGTGACAGTAGACTGTCTAAGCAATTGAGGGTTAAGGGCCTTGCTCAAGGGTCCATTAGTGACAATCTGGCAGAGATAGGGCTTGAACCAGCGACCTTTTGATTACTAGACCAGTACCTTAATCACTAGGCTACAACTGCCTCACTCATTCACTGTCTGTTTTATTACCGCTTCATCCTGGTCAGGGTCTCGGTGAGTGTTACTCATTGACTGAATGGCGGGAACCACTCAGGGCAAGTACACACACACACACACACACACACACACACACACACACACACACACACACACACACACACACACACACACACACACACACACACACACTGCATGTCTTTGGATCCACACAGACACGAGGAGAACATGCAGACTCCACACAGAAAGGACCCAGACCGCTCAATCTGGGAATCAAACCCAGGACCTTCTGGCTGTGAGGCGAATGCGCTACCCACCGCACCACCTTGGCACCCATTTAGTGTAGTGAATATTGCGTATGACCTTGTTTGTTTTGACCTCTGATTTTATTTATTATTTAATCCCCACGTTCGGTGGCTCAGTAAGTAGCACTGTCACATCACAGCAAGAAGGTCCTGGGTTTGATTCCCAGGCGAATTGGTCTGGGTCCTTTCTGTGTGGAGTTTGCATGTTCTCCTTGTGTTTACTTGTGGGTTTCCTACTACAAGTCCAAAGACGTGCAGTCAGGTTAATTGGAGATACTAGAAATTGCCGTGTGTGTGTGTGTGTGTGTGTGCCCTGTGATGGACTGGCAACCTGTCTGGGGTGTTTCCCGCCTTTTTCTCAGTAAATTGTACCCACTGCAACCCTGACCAGGATAAAGAGGTGGTAAAACAGACAATAAATTAATGAATGGATGGATGGATGGATGGATGAATAAATGGATGGATGGATGAATGAATGGGGTGGATGAATGAATGGATGAATGAATGGGGTGGATGGATGAATGGATGGATGAATGGATGGATGGATGGATGGATGAATAAATGGATGGATGGATGAATGAATGGGGTGGATGGATGAATGGATGGATGAATGAATGGGGTGGATGGATGGATGGATGGATAAATAATGGATGGATGGATGGATCAAAACGTTTACGATTGTCGAGCAGTTGAGGGTGCAGCAGCAGCAGGCGTGAGGATGAACTCGCCTCTTTAATTTGAGCCTCTGTTTGCCTGGTTCTCCTGAGCCAGCAGCGTTTCTCCTCCGTGTAAATACACCCCGACCTTAACGGGTCAAAAGGCCCCGCAGTTCCTTTACTGGTTCCCTTTAATGGTAAGCAAAAGTCAGCGGAGCAAATAGCACTTAAAGCAAACAAAATAAAAGCAGACAGCTGATAAAGTGCCCGCCGGTGCCACGCGAGCAGCTCTGTACTGGAGTCTGGGGGTAATTATCCTCATACCCTGGTGACTTTATGTAACAGGGTGAAGAATAGCGCGCTGATGAAGACCTCGCCCCGGGATCTCTCACAGATTTATGCTCGGCTGGGTGGAACGGCTCCAGGTTCGCCTGTACGTGGGGAATTTAATACAGTCCTGTTAAGGTCCTACATTACACCAGCACACCACACAAGCTCGGGTCCACAACGCACAAAAAGTCCAGGGGTGTGAATAATAGTACAGCATGCTGATGTGATGCACAAGGCAAGATTTCAGAAAGTCCTAGCAAAGGCTCTGAATACATTTAAGATGTAGATTTGTAATTATTATTATTATTATTATTATTATTATTATTATTATTATTATTATTATTATTATTATTATTATTACTCTTATTATTAGGATTATTATTATTAATAATATTATTATTATTATTATTGTTATTATTATATTACTATTATATTATTATTATTAATATTATTATTATATTACTATTATTATTTTATTATTATTATTATTATTATTTTATTATTATTATTATTATTATTATTATTATTTTTATTATTATTAGTAGTAGTAGTAGTATTGCTATATTCATATTATTCATATTATTCATATTTGTATTATTATTATTATTATTATTATTAATATTATTATTATTAACACTGTTCACCCAGGTGGCGGAGCGGGATATTTCGTTAGCACATCAGCACCGAGTTTCTTAACTCCTTGATTCCAAACTCGGTGTTGCCTCCGGCGGCTGGGCGCCATCTGGTGGGCATAATTGGCAGTGCCTGAAGCAGATACTAATTGGCCACCATAAAGTATTTATTTATTTATTTATTTATTTATTTATTTATTTATTTATTTATTTATCCTTTTTTACTATTTCATTCCACAGTGAAAAAATACACTGGTACACAGTTACATTTTGTTTTTAATTTTGCTTTTCCGCTTATATTTTGACATATTTAATTACACGGATAATAAATGCCTGCATGCCACCCACACGGGCCAACAAACACTTCAGGTTGACAAACGCCTCCTCTGACAGGTGTGAGTCTCTGTTTCTTTGTACTGTCGACCCGACCAAACAGTCTTTGTAGTTGTTGTTGTTCCAGCGGCGAGAACTGAATCCTCTGTAGAATGGTTATAAAACACGAACACTTTAACTTTCCTCACCTGTGTACTGTTTTTATTTACGACCCTAAATAAAGTCTGTTACTGATGCTGAGTGGAACTCAGCCCTGCTTAGAGGGCTTCCCACAAGACTTTGAAGTATGCCTGTGGAAATTTGTGTCATTTCAATAAAAAATAAGCATTTATATATCTGAGCATTGATGTACTGATGATGATCAAGAAAGCCTCAGTTGATGTTCCAGCTGTGCAGTGGGGCTGAGGTCAGGGCTCGGCTATGCAGGAACAGGAAAGGTCCTTCCCTAAACTGTTGCTGCAAAGTTTGAAGCCTATAATTTCCTTCATTTAACTGATTGATTACACCTCCAATACTTTTGTCCATATAGTGCGAGTTTATAATTAATCAAAAATTTGGGTCTTTGTGGCAACGGCAAAGTCTAAACCCATGACAATGTAAAGCTTGCTTGACTGTGGATATCTGATGATCCAAAGAAATTTCCTTTTAGCATGAGACCATAAAAAAAGAACAGCTGAAGAAATTTATTTATTTATTTATTTATTTATTTATTTATTTATTTATTTATTTATTTATTTATTTATTTATTTATTTATTTATTTATTTATTTATTCATTTATTTGTTTATAATTTTATTTATCACTTAATTAATTAATTAATTAATTGATTAATTAATTAATTTATTTATTTATTTGTCATTATATTTATTACCTGATTTATTTATTTATTTATTTATTTATCACTATATTTATCACTTAATTTATTTATTTATTATTTATTTATTAATCACTTAATTAATTAATTAATTTATTTATTTATTGCATATTTGTTTTATTTAGTTTTTTTTTAGTCTGAGATTAAGATTATCCAGCAAAGGGTAATTTTTTTATTAAAACAAATAATAAATAAATAAATAAATAAATGAATGAATGAATGAATGAATAAACAAACAAACAAATAAATAAATAAATAAATAAATAAATAAATAAATAAATAAATAAATAAATGAATGAATGAATGAATAAATTATATTATTAATAAAATAATCTGATAATAATGTTATATTTGATGTTCAACTATATTTGATATTATTATTTACTTTAATGTATTTTTATAGAAAGTCTGCTGTTATTTCTTTCTTTATTTCTTTCTTTCTTTCTTTTTATTATTTTATATTTTTTTATTTTATTTTTATTTATTTTTTATAGAAAGTCAGCTGTTATTTCTTTATTTATTTTGGGGTATTTTTACTCATGTGAAATGCATCGATTCTGTCCGTAAATCTTCATTCTGTTATGTAGACAAGGAGAAAATGTGAATGCTAAAATGCTAATGGAGATTTATGCTGACGTGTGTAAAATCAAGCCGAACTCATTTCTCCTGCTAACGCGTCATTGATCCTCCAACAGGATTCGCTTCGGAGGGGGCGCAGTAGGTGTAACCACATACACTTGCATCACTGATAACCTAAATACAACGTCACATGTTCTTATATGTAAAGTAAGTAAGTAAAATAAATAAAGTAAATAAATAATTAATTAAATAAATAAATGTCATTCCATTTCCTCAGACAAGGCCAATTGTGCTTATTTAAACACCCTGCCAATTCTGCTGTACCACCTATTTCTATTTCATACAGACTTTAACATTAATAAAAGGGATTTATTATTTAATTAATTTAATAATAATCATAATAATAATAATAATAATAATAATAATAATTAAGAAATTCTGGAAAATTTTTCCAAAATCCATCTGGTTTAAAGCAAGAAAAGGATAAATAAATAAAAGTATAGCAGTTCACCCAGACAGCATATAGGAGATGAAAAGCTATACATTTAGTGTAAGGTATACAGCTGCTTTATAAAGAATTCATGTATAACACAACACGGGAATAAAAACCTCTCAAACAGAAGAAGTGGTGTACACTCGTGTTCACAGGAGCGGCTGCTTGACAGACTATGAATCTATGTGCTGCACATTAGTGCTGGTCAGCGGGTTTTTGTGTGTGTGTTTGTGTGTGTGTGTGTGTTTGTGTGTGTGTGTGCTGAACAGAGAACATTTACTTTCTGACTAAATAACTCAAATCTCTGGAGCGTGGCTGAATTTAATTCAGAAATTCCTGCAGAAAATGGCATGCCGGGCGCCAGGTAATACGGCACTAAACATCCCCGCTGACGCGCTGCCCACCCACTCGGATACTTCATCCCTCCGGCTAATGGAACGCAGGGCCGGATAAATGAACACATATGCATATGGATGAAAGCCGACAGAGTTAAAGATCATTAATTTTGGGGGCAGGTACTGAATTATTCATGGAACTACAAAGGAGCGCTTTGGGCGGTAAACAAAACCGCGTACAAATAAATAAGAGCGAGGTCTGAGCGACTGAAGCCGCCCTCGTGGGCATTGTCTGCTTTTTTCTGATAAGGCGCCACTTTAATGTGGACACCACAGTTCAGGAATATCATTTCAGAATATAATGACCTTTCGGAGAATTTTTGCTTCGCTTGCCACCCATACAAACACTCTCAGTCCTCCGACTGGCATCTGAAACTCACTATATCATATTCATATATACACACCTAGTGAGCTGCCCTGCTGCCTACTGCCTACCTGATCAGCTGCCTCAGTAGAGAGGATCCTAATAAGACTTGAACTCATGAGGCAGATTATTTAGACGCTCTACCTACGCCACCGCAGTTTTAGCTTATTAAGCTAACACAGTTAGCCTCAGGCCATTCAAACTGATGCGCTGTGGCGGCACAATCTGCTAGCACGCCAGCTAACGTCTCCCTCCGTGTACCAAAAACGGTTAAACTGTCCCTGACGAGCCCCAATTTACAAATAAACGACACATTAATAAGAATTTTGTTACATTTAGTTCTATTCGTCCGCCATGTTTGTAGTTTTTTTGATGAGAAAAGTCGTGCCGCACTGAATGCTGGGATTGCCCACAGCGCTGAGGAGGCGTCGGACGCTCCCTCGTTATTCAGTCAGATTATCACTCAGAATTAAGGTGCCTCAGTAGGAGCATTTTAAGGAATCTAAGAATTTAGACACGCCCTCTTCTCGGGAGAGTGTAGGATGACGTAAAATGCATCCATGTAGCAAGACCATCTTGTTGCTGGCCTTCCTCTTCCTTTTATTGTTCCATAGCATAATTGTCTTGTCCTGAGCATCAGTTTGGTTATCTGGGCTTTGAATGAGAGGGAGAAGTTCGATTCGGTCCAGGATCCATTTGTTTGTCATCTTTGCCGCCTGAGGAACCGTTAAGTCTTTGCAAGCACCAAAGTTCAAAGCTCAAAGGGATTGATACCCAGAGTTAACATCCTTAAAGAACCACAGAGAAGAGCACCGCCTGGACAATTCTGAAACACGTCTTCCATCTAAAGATCTTTGTTTTATTCAGTTTCCTTCATTCTTGTATTTCCTGAGTGCTGAATCCTTTGCTGTTAATAATTAATCCATGTAGGTAAAAGCTGTCCACCACTTCAACATCTTCTCCATCCATCATAAAGTTAAAGGTCTTTCCTCTTGTCATGACTTTTATCTTCTTCTTGAAGAACCTTCACGTCAGTGTTGTGTCGTCCACATATCGAAGGTCATTCATATCTCAAAGTTCTTCCTCTAGTCCTGCTTCTCTCATTAAATGTCGAGCGTACAGGTTGAACTGGAATGCTGACAGAATAAAGGCAGCCTTGTCCGAGTCCTTTGCTGATGTGGAACCGTCAGTCTGAGTCGCCACTGTGGATCTGGACCACATACCAGACACACCAGGTTTGTAAAGCAGCTGGGCATGGGACCAGCACTGAGAGCGCTCTGACAAGTGCACCTCTGAATAGTTGGGCTGTTTTAGCTTTCTGTTCTGATTCAGCTCACATTAACGTAGTTTTGATGCAGACGATTCAGGTCGTGGAGCCAGACAGATTTAAAAACAAGCAGTGTGTGGATCAAAGGATGGATTTCATACTGAGAGGCTTTTAAAGAGACTCGGTCCCCTGTGGTGACGCTCAGCAGTGATCTCGCCTAACAGGACCGTCATGGTGCCGTTTGCATCGTACGATAGAGTAAACATCAAATCCTTTCTATATTTAAGTCTTGAGGCATCTGCAGATCTAGTCTACCAGACGTACCATCACCACAAGCATTTAAAATAACTCGTTCATTTATGCTTGCTCACAGGTGGAGACAGAGTGAGAACATGGTGAGAACTTATACTGCATATGCCTGGCTAGCTCAGCTGGTAAAACATGGGCTGTGGACTAAGGTATCTCTAGGCTGTGGATAAAGGTATCTCTAGACTGTGGATTAAGGTATCTCTAGACTGTGGACTAAGGTATATCTAGGCTGTGGATTAAGGTATCTCTAGACTGTGGACTAAGGTATCTCTAGGCTGTGGACTAAGGTATCTCTAGGCTGTGGATTAAGGTATCTCTAGACTGTGGACTAAGGTATCTCTAGACTGTGGACTAAGGTATCTCTAGACTGTGAATAAGGTATCTCTAGACTGTGGACTAAGGTATCTCTAGACTGTGGACTAAGTTTTCTCTAGACTGTGAATAAGGTATCTCTAGGCTGTGGATTAAGGTATCTCTAGGCTGTGGACTGAGGAATCTCTAGGTTGTGGACTAAGGTATCTCTAGACTGTGGATTAAGGTATCTCTAGACTGGGGATTAAGACATCTCTAGGTTGTGGACTAAGGTATATCTAGGCTGTGGACTAAGGTATCTCTAGACTGTGGACTAAGGTTTCTCTAGGCTGTGGACTAAGGTATCTCTAGACTGTGGACTAAGGTATCTCTAGGCTGTGGATTAAGGTATCTCTAGACTGTGGACTGAGGTATCTCTAGACTGTGGACTAAGGTATCTCTAGGCTGTGGACTAAGGTATCTCTAGATTGTGGATTAAGGTATCTCTAGACTGTGGATTAAGGTATCTCTAGACTGTGGATTAAGACATCTCTAGGTTGTGGACTAAGGTATCTCTAGGCTGTGGATTAAGGTATCTCTAGAGTGTGGATTAAGATATCTTTAGACTATGGATTAAGGTATCTCTAGACTGTGGATTAAGGTATATCTAGGTTGTGGATTAAGGTATCTCTAGGCTGTGGATTAAGGTATCTCTAGGCGGTGGACTAAGGTATCTCTAGGCTGTGGATTAAGGTATCTCTAGGCTGTGGACTAAGGTATCTCTAGACTGTGGATTAAGACATCTCTAGGTTGTGGACTAAGGTATCTCTAGGCTGTGGATTAAGGTATCTCTAGACTGTGGATTAAGGTATCTCTAGACTGTGGATTAAGACATCTCTAGGTTGTGGACTAAGGTATCTCTAGACTGTGGATTAAGGTATATCTAGGCTGTGGATTAAGGTATCTCTAGAGTGTGGATTAAGGTATCTTTAGACTATGGATTAAGGTATCTCTAGACTGTTGATTAAGGTATATCTAGGTTGTGGATTAAGGTATCTCTAGGCTGTGGATTAAGGTATCTCTAGGCGGTGGACTAAGGTATCTCTAGGCTGTGGATTAAGGTATCTCTAGGCTGTGGATTAAGGTATCTCTAAGCTGTGGACTGAGGTATCTCTAGGCGGTGGACTAAGGTATCTCTAGGCTGTGGATTAAGGTATCTCTAGGCTGTGGATTAAGGTATATCTAGGCGGTGGACTAAGGTATCTCTAGGCTGTGGATTAAGGTGTCTCTAGACTGTGTATTAAGGTATCTCTAGACTGTGGATTAAGGTATCTTTAGACTATGCATTAAGGTATCTCTAGACTGTGTATTAAGGTATCTCTAGACTGTGGATTAAGGTATCTTTAGACTATGCATTAAGGTATCTCTAGACTGTGTATTAAGGTATCTCTAGACTGTGGATTAAGGTATCTTTAGACTATGCATTAAGGTATCTCTAGACTGTGTATTAAGGTATCTCTAGACTGTGGATTAAGGTATCTCTAGGCTGTGTATTAAGGTATCTCTAGACTGTGGATTAAGGTATCTTTAGACTATGCATTAAGGTATCTCTAGACTGTGTATTAAGGTATCTCTAGACTGTGGATTAAGGTATCTCTAGGCTGTGGATTAAGGTATCTCTAGGCTGTGGATTAAGGTATCTCTAGGCTGTGGACTAAGGTATCTCTAGGCTTTGGAATAAGGTATCTCTAGGCTCTATCCTGGTCAGGGTCACTGTGGGTCTGATTAATTGGGTGAAAGCTAGGAAACACACACACACACACACACACACACACACACACACACACAATCAATTTCCAGTAGCTCCAATTTACCTGACTGCACATCTTTGGACTTTGAAAAACCCACACAGACACAGGGAGAACATGCAAACTCCACTTAGAAAGGACCCAGTCCCTTCTTGCTGTGAGGCGACATCGCTACCCACTGCGTGCTGGCACTCTGCCCATCACTAATCCTTAAGCGTGTGTGTCTGTTCAAGGTGCGTGTAATGAAAGTGTCTTTGACGTAACATGAATTTCATCTTGATTTATCTCCTGACCTCCGATGACTCCGGAATCCAATCAATGGCCACCGCCATCCAAACTCATTCATCCTCGGCTTTGTGTGTCATAGTGCCGGGCGTGGAGAAGATTCAATTTAGATGAATTCTGACCTCCGAGACACAAATTATTCAGCTTGGCTCCATGTAATCTCATTTGGCTAATTTTTGAGGATGGAGGCATGTTTTCACAACCTTTGTTCTCCAGCATGGCTCTGCAGATCCAGCCAATCATCTGTTAGCTCAGCGTATCAGAGGTTCAAACATCACTTTATAACGTCTTCAATTATTCTGAACGTTGATTTATTAATATCTACACTCTCACACATACTGTACACTTACTTACACTATATGGCCAAAAGTATTTGGACACCTGACCCTGAGCTTGTTGGACGTCCCATTTCATACCAAATTCTATTCCAGCCAACAGTTAATAAATGAGCTTAAACATACGAGCTCTTATTTATTTATTTATTTATTTACTTACCTATTAATGTACCTACTTTCACTTACCTATTTTTACTTACTAACTTACATGCTTACCTACTTACCGCTTTACTTTACTTTTACTTACCTTCTTACTTACCTATTTTTACTTACCTCCTCACTCATCTACTTTTACTTACCTAGTTTTAGGTAGGTACATCAGGTGGTAATCTGTGATTCTTTTCTGAAGATTTGGGGAACTGAACCCTCTGTTCTCTGAAGAAGTCGGGGGGGTTCCAGCACCCCGCCGGTGTCGAGGGTTCCTTCAGTAATTGCAGCTGTTGATGCATTCTGTACTAACCGGTATTTTCCCCGCGCCTCTCATGCTCCGTTCTCCAGCCCCAGCACATCTCTGGTAATTACATTAGACGGGAAGCTTGTGTGGCGGTCGGGAGGATATTAGCATTTAGCACAGATGCTCTGATGACTGAGCTCACAGCGTGGAGACTTTTCAAGAGTTCCCCGACTTTAATCTGTAGTTATACTGTATATATATTTTAGAATAATAAAAAAATGCATTTAAGAGGAAAATAAGTTGGTACTCGGTTGGTACTTTTTGGGGTTCTTTTGGGGCACTACTAAGTATTAGGAAGTATTTAGGAAAGCCTCAGTCCTGTTAGGAATGCTGGGGTTAGAGTTAAATATGATGTTGGACAGATTGTGATCGTTTAATCGTTTAATCATTTTAAGTTTTTGTATGTAAAAGGGCGTGTCGCTCCTCACTACTGAAGCGCCAGGTGAAGCCCCCCGCCTACAGGAACTAAATATGCAACCAATTAATTGGTTTTGAAAAGCGTCCAGTAGCATTTTAAAACATGACAGAAACCAACAAAACAAAAACAAAAATCTTTGTGCCGTCAATTAGAGCTTTAAAGCTCCGTTATTAACAGAAATAAAAACCCATCACGCTCACGTCTGCGGTTATTAGTCAACATGTCACGAGTCATTAAATATAAGCGGTCGTTTATGTGTCCTGACCTACGTTACGTAGGATAAGATTAATAATTTGTACAGCTGTGGTTTCAATCATTAAATTCCTTCCTTTCCCTTCCTTCCTTACAAACTTCCTTTTTTCCTTTTCCTTCCTTCCTTACAAACTTCCTTCTTTCCTTCCTTTCTCCCTTCCTTCTTTCCTTTCTTTCTTTCTTCTTTACAAACTTCCCTTCTTCCTTTTCCTTACTTCCTTCCTTCTTTCCTCCCTTCCTTCCTTACAAACTTCCTTCCTTCCTTTTCCTTCCTTACTTCCGAACGTACTTCCGAACTTCCTTACAAACTTCTTTTCTTCATCAGGTGATAATTTAGTTTTTTTTGTGTGTGTGTGTGTGTGTGTGTGTGTGTGTGTGTGTGTGTCTCTCTATGACCTCTGACCTCTGTCTCTCTGACCTCTATGTGATCTCTTCAGCTAAACAACAGCCACTCTTCTGAGAAGGCTTCTTACAAGAAGTATAACTGTGGGAATTTGTGCCGTTAACAGATGACAGCATTTGTATGACTGGGTACTGATGTACTGATGTCCCAGTTCAATCCAGAGCTGTTCTGTGCAGGACTCTGGAGTTTCTTTAGTTTTGCCATCAGTTTATCTCTTGACCTCAGTGGGAATGAAACATGAGTGTGTGATTTTTGGCTCATGAAGCTCTGGTGTCAGTGACAGTGGGAGCCGAGCGTGGAGTTCTGAGTGGGTGTGGGTGTGGGGGTGGAGGTACAGGGAGGCTGGAACGTTCTGATCCCACCTCTGTATCTCAGACATCTTTGATGCATGGAGATATTCAACGTAATTGACACCCAGTAAATCACAGACACACACACACACACACACACACACACACACACACACACACACACTTGGCTGTGTTATTGTTGCTCGTTCTCTCTTCTTGGCTGTATTGATACAGTTAGAGATGAGCCACTGTGTCTGAACATACACTGTATGAGCAAAAGTATTGGGACGCCCCTTTTAATTTTTGAATTCATAATGTTTGCATGTTTCTTTCTTTCTTTTTGTCTTTTTTTATTTGTTCTATCTTGTTCTTTTTCTGTAATACTCTTTCTTTTTTGTTCTTTTTTTCTTGTTTCTTTCTCTCTAATTCTTTCTCTTCCTTGTTTTTTTATTCTCATTCTTTGCTTGTTTGTTTTTCTTTCTAATTCTTTCTTTTTTGTTCTTTCTTTCTTGTTCTCTCTTTCAAATTTTTTCTTTCTCTTTCTCATTATTTCATTCCTGTTGTTTGCTTGTTTGTTTGTCTCTTTTTCTTTTTTTCTTTCTTGTCTTTTTTTTCTTATTCTTTAATTCTTGCTCTCTCTAATTCT
>NC_086005.1:3068929-3091429 GCF_030014385.1 Trichomycterus rosablanca
TCACTTTTAAACTTGTGTTACAGCTCCAGCTTCTGAGAAATTGTGAGAATCAGAATCAGCTTCTCCCAGAGTCTAAAACGTTTCTGGTTCAAAATAAAGCTTAACGTGGTTTAATGTAGTAAAAGAAGGAGACAGGAGCACTAAACTTCTCTTCATTATTACTGCTCATAAGTTCCTCCACTAATCAAGAAGCATAATGAAACAATAAAGAAGTAAAGCTAAAGTGCAGGTTTCATTGTATTTTTTTATTTATTTAATCTGTTTTTAAATTGTCAAAAACAACCCCATTATTTTACATGAGCCTAAAATATATGCAGTTCCATGGGACCATGGAACACATTAACAGGTTCCCCAAACATCCTTATGGGATAAAATACCTTAAAACTTAACGCCAATTGACGTTGAGTTTCAAGGTACATCTGTATAAATTATTTGCCTTTTAAGTAAAGTGTGTATATATACATACATACAGGTATATACATATACCCAGTAACTGTTTACTTATCATTATTGCTTTTTACTTACTAAAATAATTAACTTTTTAATAATAAATAAATAAATATGACTTGTGGGTAAAAAAAAAAATACTAAGAAAAAATCACAGTCCCAGTTTAATTCAATCTGTGCTCCAATATTCAATATTTAATAGTAACCAAACATTACATATATCATAATAATGATGCTTTTTTTATGTAATGCTAGTGCACTGGCTGTAAGGGGCCGAGCCAGCAAGCACAGACAGTTACAGATAAAACCCAAATAAGATACCCAAACTACATAGGCAAAATAGTGGGTCCACAACAGGACCAACATAGTACACCTAAAATAAGATGAACTTAACATTATACATCAAACTCTTCTACATCATCAGTCCTGAGCTTAATCAAGCTAACTGAGCACACATGAGCTGATTTATAATGTCTGATCAGACCATTTATACAGAGAGGGGGGCACTACAAATACACTATCATTTACATCACAAACAACGACACACACACGTCACTGACTCAGAGTGTGGATTTATTGACAGAATTATAAATAATTTAGGAAAAAATATAAAAATCTAAAACACTTCAGACAGAAATAATCTCTATTGTCAACTCCAGATATTGATCCTCCACCACCACCTCATGGATTGATCCTCCATCACCACCTCACAGTCCAATTAACCACTTACTGCATTTAGCAGGTCTGGTTCCTGAAGCTCATCTTTTGGTTCACCCAGGAGCAGCAATCAGCCGTCATGGTTCATATTGACACTGGGAGCTCAAATATATATATAAATTATGTTATTTTAAAGTAATTTAATTAGAGTTTAGCTGCTTAATGGCTGATTTCAGGATAATTAGATTATAATTTCTTATAAGATAAAGTTTTAACTGAAAAAAGGATCAATTTTTATTTAATTAAGGTTTAATTTAATGAATGAATTTAATGAATAATTCCACAATAGTTACCTTAACATTTTTAATCTTAAAGTAAATTTAATTAGAGTTTAATCTAATGACTGATTTCACAATAGTTAGCTTCTAATTTCTTTTAAGAAAAAAGTGTTAGCTTACAAAAATAATATTAAATTAGGATGAATTAAAAATAATTTAATTACAGCTTAACTGAATGAACACTTTCATATATAAATTAGGATAATTTTAAAGTAATGTAATTTCAGTTTAACTTGAAACTATTTTTACAATAGTTGGCTGAAAATATCCTTTAAGCTGAAGCTTAAGCATTAAATTAAATTAAGGAAATTAAGTCATTTAAAGTTTAACTTAATGACTAATTTCAATATATTTAGCTTTTTTTTTTCAAGAGAAAGTGTGTTGGCCTCCAATAATAATAATTCAATTAGGATCAATTAAAATAATAATAATAATAACAATAATTACAATAACAATAATAATAATAATAATAATAATAGTAATAATAATAATAATAATAACAACAATAACAATAATTATAATAATTAAATTAGGATAAATCAAATTAATAATAATAATAATATGTTTTACAGACAGACTTCTTCCTAACAGTTGCATAAAATCAATTCTATAAAATAAAGTACACAAATTCATCTTTGTGGGAACAGTTTAGGGAAGGCCCTTTCACCATCCAAGATCCATAAAGACATGGTTTGATAAACACTGCGTCTCCAGTAATGAATATTATTGTGATAAATATGTGCGACATTAACGGGTTTGCTGCTTAGAAACGAGATTGTTTCATCACTCCCATGATGATGGATTATTCTGGATTTATTCAGCATCTCGTTTAGAGCCGAATCACAAATCAGAGGCTCATTTAAAGATCCTCATCCGATTAAAGTCTTTAGCAAACGACTCAAACGCCTGCAAACACGTAAAATCTTAAACAAGATAATAAATAAATACAAATATTAAGCACAGTGTGTAATCCGCTTCCTCCAAATGATTATTTATCCACCTGCCTCGCTAAACTGGAGCTTCATTAATCTACTAAATACCATTTTAAATACTGGCTTTTACACAGACCCCCCTCCGCCCAGAATGCTCTAAACTGGAGCTCCAGGAATCTACTAAATACCAGTTAAAATACTGGCTTTTACACAGACCCCCCTACTCCCAGAATGCTCTAAACTGGAGCTCCAGTAATCTACTAAATACCAGTTTAAATACTGGCTTTAACACAGATCCCCTCCTTCCAGAATGCTCTAAAGTGGAGCTCCAGTACTCTACTAAATACCAGTTTAAATACTGGCTTTTACACAGACCCCCCTACTCCCAGAATGCTCTAAACTGGAGCTCCAGTAATCTACTAAAGACCAGTTTAAATACTGGCTTAAACACAGATCCCCTCCTTCCAGAATGCTCTAAAGTGGAGCTCCAGTACTCTACTAAATACCAGTTTAAATACTGGATTTTACACAGACCCCCTTATTCCAGAATGCTCTAAAGTGGAGCTCCATTAATCTACTAAATACCAGTTTAAATACTAACTTTTACACAGACCCCCCTCCTCCCAGAATGATCTAAAGTGGAGCTCCAGTAATCTACTAAATACCAGTTTAAATACTGGCTTTAACACAGATCCCCTCCTTCCAGAATGCTCTAAAGTGGAGCTCCAGTACTCTACTAAATACCAGTTTAAATACTGGCTTTTACACAGACCCCCCTACTCCCAGAATGCTCTAAACTGGAGCTCCAGTAATCTACTAAAGACCAGTTTAAATACTGGCTTTAACACAGATCCCCTCCTTCCAGAATGCTCTAAAGTGGAGCTCCAGTACTCTACTAAATACCAGTTTAAATACTGGATTTTACACAGACCCCCTTATTCCAGAATGCTCTAAAGTGGAGCTCCATTAATCTACTAAATACCAGTTTAAATACTGGCTTTCACACAGACCCCCCTCCTCCCAGAATGATCTAAAGTGGAGCTCCAGTACTCTACTAAATACCAGTTTAAATACTGGATTTTACACAGACCCCCTTATTCCAGAATGCTCTAAAGTGGAGCTCCAGTAATCTACTAAATACCAGTTTAAATACTGGCTTTTACACAGACCCCCCTCCTCCCAGAATGCTCTAAACTGGAGCTCCAGTAATCTACTAAAGACCAGTTTAAATACTGGCTTTAACACAGATCCCCTCCTTCCAGAATGCTCTAAAGTGGAGCTCCAGTACTCTACTAAATACCAGTTTAAATACTGGATTTTACACAGACCCCCTTATTCCAGAATGCTCTAAAGTGGAGCTCCATTAATCTACTAAATACCAGTTTAAATACTGGCTTTTACACAGACCCCCCTCCTCCCAGAATGATCTAAAGTGGAGCTCCAGTAATCTACTAAATACCAGTTTAAATACTGGCTTTTACACAGACCCCCCTCCTCCCAGAATGCTCTAAATTGGAGCTCCAGTAATCTACTAAATACCAGTTTAAATACTGGCTTTTACACAGACCCCCCTCCGCCCAGAATGCTCTAAACTGGAGCTCCATTAATCTACTAAATACCAGTTTAAATACTGGCTTTCACACAGACCCCCCTCTCTCCAGAATGCTCTAAACTGGAGCTCCATTAATCTACTAAATACCAGTTTAAATACTGGCTTTTACACAGACTCCCCTCCTTCCAGAATGCTCTAAACTGGAGCTCCATTAATCTACTAAATACCAGTTTGAATACTGGCTTTTACACAGACCCCCTCCTCCCAGAATGCTCTAAACTGGAGCTCCATTAATCTACTTAAGACCAGTTTAAATACTGGCTTTTACACAGACCCCCTCCTCCCAGAATGCTCTAAACTGGAGCTCCAGTAATCTACTAAAGACCAGTAAAAATACTGGCTTTTACACAGATCCCCCTCCGCCCAGAATGCTCTAAACTGGAGCTCCATTAATCTACTAAATACCAGTTTAAATACTGGCTTTTACATAGACCCCCCTCCTCCCAGAATGCTCTAAACTAAAGCTCCAGTAATCTACTAAATACCAGTTTAAATACTGGCTTTTACACAGACCCCCCTCCGCCCAGAATGCTCTAAACTGGAGCTCCATTAATCTACTAAATACCAGTTTAAATACTGGCTTTTACACAGACCCCCCTCCTCCCAGAATGCTCTAAACTGGAGCTCCAGTAATCTACTAAATACCAGTTTAAATACTGGCTTTTACACAGACCCCCCTCCGCCCAGAATGCTCTAAACTGGAGCTCCATTAATCTACTAAATACCAGTTTGAATACTGGCTTTTACACACACCCCCCTACTCCCAGAATGCTCTAAACTGGAGCTCTATTAATCTACTAAAGACCAGTTTAAATACTGGCTTTTACACAGACCCCCCTCCTTCCAGAATGCTCTAAACTGGAGCTCTATTAATCTACTAAATACCAGTTTAAATACTGGCTTTTACACACACCCCCCTGCTTCCAAAATGCTCTAAACTGGAGCTCCAGTAATCTACTAAAGACCAGTTTAAATATTGGCTTTTACACACATCCACCTCCTCCCAGAATGCTCTAAACTGGTTGCCAGAATATTGTTTAATAAAGAGCTGAAGTGCTCCAGGCCTGGTCGAGCTCAGAGAAGCACTTCATCGTTTTATTGATCGTCTCCCGATCATCTCTGCCCGTCCTGCAGTCTGACTGTGACCCTGTTAACATCATTAATTCAGGTGGAGGAAGGGGGGGGGGGGGGGGGGGGGGATGGGTGTTGCATGATTTAAATAAAGAAAGCATTTTTGTGGTGGGCGAATCAAATATGCGTTCATACCCATTACCCATTTGGCCGTCCCATTACATGTGATCATTAAAAATATAACAGGACCCCTCCCTAGGCTCACTGAGGCCCCCTAGGGTTTGAGAACCACATCTCTACACGTCTTACTCTGCTGCCGTGATCCCTCTCTTCCTCCTCCGCACTGAATCAGATCTTCAGCATCATTCATCACCGTGTCACTGCTCCCTGATTTCAGTGGGACTGATGAAAGAGTCGCTCTCACTGCCCGCTCGGTTGGACCGGGCTGCTTTCTGTGTGGAGACGTCAAATGATGGATGATGGTGTGAAAACATAAAGGTCACATGTTGTGTTTACCAGAAATAATATATATTTTTAACCTTCTTTAAGGGGTTATAGACTGCTGTGGACCTTATATTAATGCACATTGTTTTGAAATAGGATGGTCCAGTGAGATCATGGTCCAGTGTCCAGTGTATCTGGTTTCATTATAAAAGATGTGCAAAAAACACCAAACAAGGCAGCGCAGTCCAACCCAATAAAGGAAAATAATAGAAAAAAAAAGTAATGTAAGGGGACTCGGTTGATGATCCGTTATTCTAGTCTTGGATGTGAGCAGGAAAATACTGCAGGCTAGTGTGTACAGTTCAATGTATGAATCCACCACTGGCTGGTGAAAGGAAGAGCTTGAATGCCAGCATGAATTTTGTGGAAAATTGTATTTATTAATTAAATGTATTTATTTATTTATTTATTTATTTATTTATTTATTTATTTATTTATTTATTTATTTATTTATTTATTTATTTACAATTAAAATTTATTATTATTTATTATTTATTATTTAATAAAACGTTAACAATTCTAATTAATAAAAAACAGTAATAATAATAATAATAATAATAATATTAATAATAATACAACTATTTAAAACAACAAAAATAATAAATAAATAATTAAATAAATAATTAATAGCATAATAATAATAATAATAATAATAACAACAATAATAAAACTATAAAAAACAACAAAAATAATAAGTAAATAATAAAATAAATAATTAATAGCATAAAAATAATAATAATAATAATGATAATAATAATAATAATAATAATAACAACAACAATAATAATAATAATAATAATAATGAGTAAATAATTAAATGAATAATTAACAATGAAATAATAATAATAATAATAATAATAATAATAATAATAATAATAATAATTTTAAACTTTGTTTGATGACACATTTAAAAAAATTTTCTTTCACTTATGCCAACAACTATGGTCCAAATATTAAAAACACAACATACTTTACCCAGTGGTGCATTATCTGCACACAGGGGGCGCTCTCGAGCCCCACTTCCAACCTAAAAATGAGAAACGTTACTCAATATCCTCACACATGCAAACGAGGACCAAAAAACCTCGAGTGAGCCATTCAGAGAGGAAACACTGAACACTGAGGGCATCATGCAGATCGGTGCATATGGTAGCACATTACCCAGCATTCCCTGCTCAGCCACACGTCAGGCTGAGTGTACGGCCTGTTGAAAGTAGATCCACAGGAACGTAGCATACGACCCATCAGGGGTTCTTAATTAACACGTCAGTGAGCAGCGCTGGTAAAGTCTGAGCAGCGTCTGGGTAATCAAAACGTCCACCGCTGTTCCATATAAATGCCAACAATGTTAGAAACAATAGAACCTCTCACTTAGCTCCGTATTCAGCTGATCTGGGTAAAGTTTTAAAAAATGGTGTCACGTATCCGCCAAAAATGACAGGCGCTCCCACACAGAACACGTTTCACCCACCCACACTGTAATAATTTAGTACAATTGATTTTTTTTGGCTTTTGAAGCTGGAACTGAGTGCAAGACATTTCTCATTTAGCACGTTTTCTTTTGCTTTATTATTATTGGCTTTTTTTTCCTTTTAATTTATTTATTTTTATTTATTTTATTCATTCATTTTTAATTAGTCTTTATTATTTATTATTTAATAAACAATTTAAGATTCTGATCAGTAAAATAATAATAATAATAATAATAATAAGGAAATAATTAATTAAATAAATACTACTACTACTACTACTACTACTACTACTAATAATAATAATATTATTATTATTATTATTATTATTATTACTACTACTACTACTACTACTACTACTACTACTACTACTACTAATAATAATAATAATAATAAAGCAAGGCAAAACAACAATAATAATATTACTAATAATATTTATTTTTTTATTTTTTGTTTGTTAGTTTAATAAAGAGTGTAAGATTCTAATAAATAAAAAGTAATATTAATAAGAAAATAATAAGAAAAACAACAACTACAATGATAATAATAATAATAATAATAACAATAATATTAAAATATTATGTAAATAATTATTAATTAACAACAAAATACTACTACTACTACTACTACTACTACTACTACTACTACTACTACTAATAATAATAATAATAATAATAATAATAATGTTTATTATATTTTTAATTCTGTTTGATGACACATTTAAAAATCTTTATTTCACTTGTACCAACAAATATGGTCCAAAAATTGCACAAAAATGCATACAAATCTATGATTGATTAATTGATTGATTTTTATTTATATATTTTAAACAGTTAGTTAAAATAAATAAATAAATGCTTTTTATTGATGTTCTTGGTCATGATTAACTTTAAACATTTGCAGCTTGTGCAACATTTTGCAATTCAGTTCGAGTTTAAATGTTGCCTCCGTAATGCTGGAGCTGCTCTGCAGCAGAGGAGCCAGTTTGGGGTTTGGCTGGCGCCCCTGTTCTGCTCTCACCGAGCGGCTGCTGTTTATGATGCAAGAGCTGGATTAGAATGCAGCACCGTGAATTTGGCCTCAAAGTTAAGATGTCAGTAGGTCGAAAGAGCTTAACCCACACAATTTATTTCTATTTATTTATTTAATTTTCCAAAATGCGACCGGGTTACTGGTTACATCATTCACACTCATGTTTATTCATGTACCGGCTGGATTCATACAAAACTCTAAAAAAAGAGGAGGATCCAGTCCACAAGGTTTAAAGCAAACATGTTATAAATTATACAGCAGGTCTGTCACAAAAAAATAACTTAAAAAATGTACCAGTTTTTGAAGCTTGACATTTAAAAGCTGCTGCTCTTTCCAGACCAGACATCTTAAATTGAGGGAAGGAAGGAAGGAAGGAAGTTCAGAAAGATTGAGGGAAGTTTTAAAGGACGGATGGATGGAAGCGAGAGATCCGAAGAAAGGAAGTTCGGAATGAAGAAAGGAAGTTTAGCTCTATAAGGAATGAAGGAAGGCAGGAAGGAAGGAAGGAAAAAAGAAGAAAGTTTAGCTCTATAAAGAAGAAAGTTTGGAAGGAAGGAAGAAGGATGGAAGGAAGGAAGGAAGTTTGGAAGGAAGTTTGGAAGGAAGGAGGGAAGGAAGGAAGGAAATTTGGAATGAAGGAAGGAAGTTTTGAAGGAAGGAGGGAAGGAAGGAAGGACGTTTGGAATGAAGGAAGAAGGATGGAAGGAAGGAAGTTTGGAAGGAAGGAAGGAAGGAAGGAAGGAAGGAAGGAAGGAAGTTTTGAAGGAAGGAAGGAAGGAAGTTTGGAAGTTTGGAAGGAAGGAAGGAAGGAAGGAGGGAAGTTTTGAAGAAAGTTTTGAAGGAAGGAGGGAAGGTAGGAAGTAGGGAAGGAAGTTTGGAAGTTTGGAAGGAAGGAAAGAGGGAAGGAAGGAAGGAAGGATGGTAGGAAGTTTGGAGGTTCAGCAGGAATTTCAGAAGGAAGAATGTTAGGAAGGAAAGGAAGGAAGGAAGGGAGGAAGGAAGGAAGGAAGGAAAGGAGGTTCAGCAGGAATTTCGGAAGGAAGAATGTTTGGAAGGAAGGAAGGATAGTAGTTTAGAAGGGTTAGGAAAGGAAGGAAGGAAGAAGGAAGAAGGTTCTCTGCAGTAAGAGTCCCTAAAAAACCCACCCAAATAAGCCCAAAATCTTATAGATGGTTATACAAGATACTGTCAAAAGTATATGGACACCACACCTACTCAGCATTTTATCCACATATTTGCTAACAATATTGTTACTTGCCCCTAAATTTTAAAACAGGCTGTTTACCTTTTTTTAAAGACATTGCTTGATGAGTTAGATGTGGAGGAATTCCACTGATCCCACCTACTGATTGTGAATCAGATTTTTTCTTGCAGTATCAGAAAAAATCTGGTGGAATGCTTTATCAAAAGAGTGAAGGCCTTGAAAGCCGCAGGGTCGACAGAAATAGTGTTACTAACCGTGTTACTAGCTGTGGTTTGGGGTTATTTCTTCACATTGTTGACCTATATAAACCTCGCATCCGGGCGTGTGTTTATCGTTGGTGAGGTGAAGCTGTAGAACGTGGCTGAAGCTCTGATTAGAAGAGACAGTTTCACACAACAGTGAATCACTGATAGGCCCTAAGTGAAGGTTCAGCTGAGTGCTTAATGAGAACCATCCTGTGTGTCTTTCTGCTTTAATTAGAGCAGAAAAGGTCAGGCTGACCCACGGACGCACATTTATCTTTTCAATTTAACCAAAACCTGAACGACAGGGGTTTCCTCGGGGGGTTACGTGATAATCATGTTGTAACGAGCAGGTGCTGGAATGAGGTGCAGGAGACAAGTGCAAACTCAAACCCCGGTCGTTAGGTCCAGTAATTGTAGCCAATAATCCAGGCGGGGGGTCACGTCACAGAGCACATGCAGTAGCCTGGCTGGAGAAGTCTGTCTGAAAACCTGGTGATCTCTCTACACAGACACATTTCACGTCATCATACACTCCTGAGAAGAGGGCGTGTCTAAATTCTTAGATTACTTAAAATGCTCCTACTGAGGCGCCTTAATTCTGAGTGATAATCTGACTGAATAACGATACTTGTATCTGATGGGTAACACTGGCAACTGATATAGTCACAACTATGCAAACACTGACATTTTTTTTAATTATTTATTAAGCTTTTAAATGAATGTATACATTATTTTATAGAGTTTAACATTTATTTTTATGTGATTTTTCACTTTAACTTTTATATTTAGCACATTTATTCATGCACTAATGTATTATTATTATTATTATTATTATTATTATTACCGTTATTATTAATATTGTTATTATTATTATTATTATTATTATTATTATTATTATTATCATTATTATTATTATTATTCTGTTATTATTATTATTACTGTTATTATTATTATTATTATTATTATTATTATTGTTGTTATTATTATTATTATTATTATTATTATTACTGTTATTATTATTACTGTTATATTATTATTATTGTTATTATTATTATTATTACTGTTATTATTATTACTGTTATATTATTATTATTATTATCATTGTTATTATTAGTAGTAGTATTTTTTTTATTTTATTTAACTTTTATTTTAGTATTTATTTTGTATTTTATTTTTTATTTACTTACATTTGATTATTTTTCTAATTTTATTAACAAAAACTAACTAAGACTGGAGTTTTTTTTTTTAATCGAGCTTTTCTTCCTGTTTTTATGAAGTTTGCTTTGTGCACAGGGGCACAGTCATGCTGGAACAGGACAGGGCCTTCCCTAAACTCTTGCTGCAAAGTTGGAAGCATATAATTGATTTATTACACCTGTTAGAAATTGTTGTTGCTGAAATACATGAATTCAGAAATTAGAAGGGGTGTCCCAATACTTTTGACCATATAGTGCATAATGACGACTGGTATTTATTTATTTTTATTATATTTTATTTAACCAGGAATATTTATTTATTTATTTATTTTCCACTAAAATTTCACTTGTTTTCATGTATAGAAATAAAGCAGTCGCTTTCATCCCACTGTGACTAAATACAATACAGCAATCAAGGGCCTTGTTCAGGGGCCCAACAATCAGCAACCTTTCTAATCACCAGTCCAGTCCATCAAACACTGATCTTGTTTAGTGACAGACACTCTAAACATGGTTGTTATCAACGTCCTGTTTCAAACCGCCGCTCCCTGTGGTGTTTCCCCTCCGGAGTGACTGTTTAGATCTGCTGCAGATCCATCTGTGAGGTGTTAAGGAAACATCTATCAGCACCACAGCGTCCTGTCATCAAGCATCTGTAGTTCAAAATCAGATCAGTGGGGGGTGTGAACATACACCCGTCAGAAAGTAATCGATCTCCTTCTAATTGTCTCAAATTCACATGGAGGAACTTTCTTTAAGTAGATACACTAGCTCATCAGTGCTGATATCTAAAGCTATTGAGGTCAAATCTCCGCTTTGCTATCAGCCAGCCGGGCGCCTACACAGACACATGATTAGCAGGACGGTGGCTAAACAGGGTTTCCTCGTTGTTGCTGTAATTGTGACCTCTGCTGGTTGATCAGTGGAGATCTCAGCGCAATATGGATCTCCATACGAACAGAGTCCTGACCCTTGGCATCACTAAACAGCTTTGGAATTAACCAGAGCATCAACTGAGGCTTTCTTGACCAACATCAGTGCCCAGCCAGGCAAAAGTTCTTTTGACAAAATTCCTACAGACATACTTTAAAATCTTGTGAGAAAAGTGGATATTTTAATAGCATTTGTTTTTGAAATGGGATGTCCAACAACTAATGGTCAGGTGTCCATATACTTTTGGCCATATAGTGTAGATTACAATAAATGTTAAAAATAAAATTTATTCAATATATTTAATTTAACATTAAACAATAAATAAATAAATAAATACAATAATAATAATAATAATAATAATAATAATAATAATAATAATAATAATTAATAATAATAACAATACATTTTAACAAAAAAATTAATTGAATGTATTTAATTTAACATTAAATAAATAAATGAATTAACAAACAATGATTATTATTATTATTATTATTATTATTATTAATACATTATTATTTAAAATATAAAACAAGTTTATGTTTAAATGGGTTTGTTGTAAATGTAAAAAAAAATTATAAAAGAAAATAATAATAATAACAACTGTAACAATAAAATGTTTTTAATTCATTTAATTTAACAATAAATAAGTAAATAAATTAATAATAATTATAATTTTAACAATAAAATAATGTAATTTATTTAATTGAACATTAAATAAGTAAATAAATAAATAATAATAATAATATTAATAATAATAATAATATTAATAATAATAATAATAATAATAATAACAATAATAATAATAATAATAATAATAATAATCTAAAATATAAAACCAGTTTATATTTAAATGGGGTGGTATGAATGTAAAATGTATGGATATTAACAAAATAAATAAATAAAGTAAAATAAAAATAATGAGCTCAATGCTGATGGTTCGAGCTCCACTTGGGGTGATTACAGTCATATGATTTACACTTTTCAAAGGAAGTTATAGCTTAGTGGGTACTCAATCTGAAGGTTGTGGGTTCAAATTCCAGCTCTGACATGCAGCCAGTGCTGGGTCCTTGAGCAAGACTCATAATTCTTTCAGCTCCAGGGGCCCCATACAATGACTGACCCCGTGGTCTGACCCCAGTGTCCAAACAAGCTGTTATAAACAATAAAATAATTGTAATAAACTGTACATGTGTGTCTGTATATATGACAAATAAATGCTGTTCATAAGAAAATGCTCATCCTGAATGCAGGCCAGGACAAAAATATGAAGTGTCATTGATGCTCTGCATCCAGACATCGTATCTGCTGAAAGGAATCGAGAGTGCACTCTCTGTTCTGTTCGGGCCGGATCAAAGCCTACGCCGGTCGTATCCAGCGTCCCCACTTCTCCTTCTTTCATCAGCTTAGCCCTCTGAGCGCTGAGAGGCCGGAGACCAGACCTTTCTTCATAAGGAGCAATCTTGTCATTTTCCACGCTCATCTGACTCAAGGTCAGCCGAGTGGATTATTTATTGATCCGGAGTGATGCGGCGGTGGGCTGTATGCCTGAGGGCTCCGTGTTTCAATCACAAATTTAATGTATACACACACATACACACACACACACACACCGCTATGGATGCTTATAACCCTCAGCTATGATGCTACAGAGTTCAGATGCTCACCTGTAATGAAACTTCAGTGAGGTGAACGACCTTCATGACCTTCGACAGACTAATGGCGTACATGAGACATAAGGATACAGAATACGTACCATGATTTAAGGCATGAAACATGACAAGAAACTAAAGCCTGGAGGCTTTTTATACAGTGTATCACAAAAGTGAGTACACCCCTCACATTTCTGCAGATATTTAAGTATATCTTTTCATGGGACAACACTGACAAAATGACACTTTGACACAATGAAAAGTAGTCTGTGTGCAGCTTATATAACAGTGTAAATTTATTCTTCCCTCAAAATAACTCAATATACAGCCATTAATGTCTAAACCACCGGCAACAAAAGTGAGTACACCCCTAAGAGACTACACCCCTAAATGTCCAAATTGAGCACTGCTTGTCATTTTCCCTCCAAAATGTCATGTGATTTGTTAGTGTTACTAGGTCTCAGGTGTGCATAGGGAGCAGGTGTGTTCAATTTAGTAGTACAGCTCTCACACTCTCTCATACTGGTCACTGAAAATTCCAACATGGCACCTCATGGCAAAGAACTCTCTGAGGATCTTAAAAGACGAATTGTTGCACTACATGAAGATGGCCAAGGCTACAAGAAGATTGCCAACACCCTGAAACTGAGCTGCAGCACAGTGGCCAAGATCATCCAGCGTTTTAAAAGAGCAGGGTCCACTCAGAACAGACCGTTGGTCGTCCAAAGAAGCTGAGTGCACGTGCTCAGCGTCACATCCTGACAAACTGCTGTCTTTGAAAGATAGGCGCAGGAGTGCTGTCAGCATTGCTGCAGAGATTGAAAAGGTGGGGGGTCAGCCTGTCAGTGCTCAGACCATACGCCGCACACTACATCAAATTGGTCTGCATGGCTGTCACCCCAGAAGGAAGCCTCTTCTGAAGTCTCTACACAAGAAAGCCCACAAACAGTTTGCTGAAGACATGTCAACAAAGGACATGGATTACTGGAACCATGTCCTATGGTCTGATGAGATCAAGATTAATTTGTTTGGTTCAGATGGTCTCAAGCATGTGTGGCGGCAATCAGGTGAGGAGTACAAAGATAAGTGTGTCATGCCTACAGTCAAGCATGGTGGTGGGAATGCCATGGTCTGGGGCTGCATGAGTGCAGCAGGTGTTGGGGAGTTACATTTCATTGAGGGACACATGAACTCCAATATGTACTGTGAAATACTGAAGCAGAGCATGATCCCCTCCCTCCGTAAACTGGGTCGCAGGGCAGTGTTCCAGCATGATAATGACCCCAAACACACCTCTAAGACGACCACTGCTTTATTGAAGAGGCTGAGGGTAAAGGTGATGGACTGGCCAAGCATGTCTCCAGACCTAAACCCAATAGAACATCTTTGGGGCATCCTCAAGCGGAAGGTGGAGGAGCGCAAAGTCTCGAATATCCGCCAGCTCCGTGATGTCGTCATGGAGGAGTGGAAAAGCATTCCAGTGGCAACCTGTGAAGCTCTGGTAAACTCCATGCCCAGGAGAGTTAAGGCAGTTCTGGGAAATAATGGTGGCCACACAAAATATTGACACTTCATGAACTTTCACTAAGGGGTGTACTCACTTTTGTTGCCGGTGGTTTAGACATTAATGGCTGTATATTGAGTTATTTTGAGGGAAGAATACATTTACACTGTTATATAAGCTGCACACAGACTACTTTTCATTGTGTCAAAGTGTCATTTTGTCAGTGTTGTCCCATGAAAAGATATACTTAAATATCTGCAGAAATGTGAGGGGTGTACTCACTTTTGTGATACACTGTATATGAGGGGTCTTCAAAAAGTTTCTGCACTTTTATATATTGGTTTGTTTGTTTGTTTATTAGGATTTTAACATCATGTTTTACACTTTTGGTTACATTCATGACAGGAACGGTAGTCACTCATTACACAAGGTTCAGTTCTCAAGGTTATATTGAACACAGTCATGGATAATTTAGTATCTCCAATTCTCCTCACTTGCACGTCTTTGGACTGTGGGAGGAAACCGGAGCACCCGGAGGAAAACCCACGCAGACACGGGGAGAACATGCAAATTCCACACAGAAAGGACCCGGACCAGCCCACCTGGGGATCAAACCCAGGACCTTCTTGCTGTAAGGAGACAGTGCTACCCACTTAGCCACTGTGCCGCCCCTATATATTGGTTATAAGCGGTGAGGGTGTAGTAGTAGGAGGAGTAATCGCTCGTGTCTGAGAGACGCTTATAGTCCGGATTTAGCTCCATCTGATTTCCACCTTTTCAGACGCTGAAAGAAGCTTTAAGGGGAAGAAGATTTTCATGTGATAATGATGTGAAAGCAGCGGCGCATCAGTGGCTACGAGCTCAACCAAAAACGGAGATGGAATTTTATTTATTTATTTATTTATTTATTTATTTATTTATTTATTTATTTATTTATTACTAGCTGATAAATGTGAAAGATCTGAACCTTCAAAACAAAAGGAACATAATTAGATCAGTAGAAGTGTCTTTAGGTACATTTACATTGTGTGTACATTTACATTTGCGGCATTTAGCAGGCGCTTTTATCCAAAGCAACTTACAAATCAAACAATTGAGGGTAAAGGGCCTTGCTCAGGAGCCCATCAGTGGCAACTTGGCAGTGGTGGGGATTGTACTGGCAACCTTCTGATTATTTGTCTCAATGGTTAAGTTACTAGACTAATAATCAGAAGGTTGAATGTTCAAGCCCTGCCAACAATGCTGCTCCTGCTAGATGTGATGGATGCCTGCCATGTCTGCACTAAAAATGTCCAGACTCTACTGAATAATGACAAACTCAAGTTTATTTATTCTTTTTGCTAGGTATAACTTTCATTTTATTTTTTTATTTTTTTAATGTACTGTATGTATGATTTGTATAAATTTAATTCATTCAAATTATCCTCCAGGCCACTCGAGAAGGATGGGGGTCCCTGCTGAGTCTGGTTCCTCTTAAGGTTTCTTCCTGTAATTTTGAAGGGAGTTTTTTTCTTGCCACTGTCATGCTTGGCTTGCTCAACGGGGGGTTTTTGGTCTGTCAGTTTTGGATTTTGTAAAGTTGCTTTGAGACGATGTCTATTGTAAAAAGCGCTATATAAATACATTTGACCTGACAATGTCGAGTTGCTTCTGTTGCCTCTGTCCTGAGCAAAACCCTTAACCCTCAATTGCACGAATTCTATTCCTCATAATTGTAAGTCGCTTCGATTGTGCAGTTGGTAGTGTTGTCGATTTACAGCAAGAAGGGCCTGGGTTCAAATCCCAGTAAGGGTGACCAGGGTTCATTCTGTGTCTTACTGTCCATTAATCCAACCATTCATGTAAGTATTGACTTCTGGTAAAGAAATAATATGACCAATCCATCCATCTATCCATCGGTACATTGGTGGATCGAGTAGCTGGTTGGAGACCACAGTCACAGTTCCACCTAGTGCTCTCTTTTTTTTTTTAGTATTAGTTAGGTTCTTTTGTTTTTGTATCGCCCGAACCTTGAGCCCAGTTTTAAGATCGTCTGCTAAGTAAAACAACTGCTTTTTACACAAATTACATTACTGTGACGTCCACTGATTGTCCGCCTGCTAAAATCTACATCATATACATCATATAATCTAAATCATTGTGACTATTGTAAGCTGATTGTCATGAATAAAAAAACTGATTTTCTTTTACCTTTAGCATGCAGCCCATTTTTAATCAAACTGGAGTGTTTCCAGCTATGAAAGAGTCCGACGCCTCTATAGTCCGAGCTGATTGTGAGGGCACCGTCCCTGGGATTGCACGTCAATATTATGGCTGTGAATAATCGGGAGAGAGAACGGAATTTCCAGGATTCGAATGAATTTAAATAGCACATTTACTTTTATTTCTGTATTATTACCTCACATTAACATAGATATTACATTTCTAATCACATTCAGGACCCGAACAGCTCGTTTTGCTCTAAAGTTAAACATCAGCGCTGGATTTACAGAGCCGAACTTACGAGTGAATACAAGCGGATGCACCTACACTCTGCCACAACGGATGAAAATGAGATTATTTTAGTGCTTATTTTAGTGCTTATTTTAGTGCTTGCAAATGAGCCTTCGCAAAAGAGTTGTGACCAAGGTTCTGTCTGAAAAGCTAGTGAGCTGCCTTGCTGCCTACTGCCTACCTGATTAGCTGCCTAAGTAGAGAAGATCCTAATAAGACTTGAACTCATAAGGCAGATTATTTAGACGCACTACTTACGTCACCACAGTTTTAGCTTACTAAGCTAACACAGTTAGGCTAAGGCCGCTCAAACCTGCTAGCACGCCAGCTAACGTTTCCCTCCGTGTCTCGAAAACGCTTAAACTGTCCCTGACGAGCCCGAATTTACAAATAAACATTATTGATCAATGAGAATGTATTTACATTTGAAAGAACTCTGTTGGTTGCTCCGCATTGATTTGTTCACCATGTTTGTAGTTTTTGTGGGGAAAGTTGTGCCGCACTGAATGCTGGGATTGCCTTCAGCGCTGAGGAGGTGTCGGACGCTCCCTCGTTATTCAGTCAGATTATCACTCAGAATTAAGGCGCCTCAGTAGGAGCATTTTAAGGGATCTAAGAATTAAGACACGCCCTCTTCTCGGGAGAGCGATCAGTCAGTGATTGTAGTCTGTAAACCACATGACTTAAAGACTCCAGATTACAAGAGATCAAGTCATAGTGTAGTGTGAACAGTACAGAGATATAAAGACTTTGAAAGTCGTGTAGTGTAAGTAAGTAAACATTTATTTATATAGCACGTTTCTAAGACAAGCTACAAAGTGCTTCACAATCAATAAGATACGATATGAATAAAAGAAATAAAACAAAAATAAAACACACATAAAATACATATAAAACCAGAAAAACAACCCGGCTACATCCATGGGTGTAATAAAAACCATACAAACAGTGCAGCTTCATCTAATAAACAATAAAACAGGAAATGTCATCTAGAGACCATTCTCAAAGGCTAAGGTATAAAAATATGTCTTAAGCCTTCTTTAAAAAATCTCCTTTGACCCAGCAAATCTAATATCCAAGGGCAGGGTATTCCACAACTTAGGGCGGCACGGTGGCTTAGTGGGTAGCACTGTCGCCTCACAGCAAGAAGGTCCGGGTCCTTTCTGTTCAAAGTTTGCATGTTCTCCCTGTGTCCGCGTGGGTTTCCTCCGGGTGCTCCAGTTTCCTCCCACAGTCCAAAAACATGCCACCAGGCTAATTGGAAACACTGAATTGTCCTATAGATACCTAGCCACTAGATGCACAAACCAGTGCATTGTAGTGCCGGTCCCAAGCCCGGATAAAATAGGGAGGGTCGTGTCAGGAAGGGCATCCGGCATAAAAATTGTGCCAAATCAATGCGGATCATGATCCGCCGAGAGCCGACCCAACAACCAAATGGGACAAAGGCCGAGGAAGAAGAAGGGTATTCCACAACTTAGGAGCATATGCGGAAAACACACAGTTTCCCTTCCGTTTCCTCTTTGTCCTAGGGACAACTATAACCCCCTGACTGGAGGACCTCAGACCTCAGGGCACCAGAATACGGAACTAAGAGGTCAGAAATGTATTCTGGTCCATCACCATGCACCGCCTGGAATGTTAAAACCAAGATTTTGAACTGAAACCTAAAAGCAACAGGCAACCAGTGCAACGTAATATGCTCCCGTCTTTTAGTCCTAGTGAGTACTTGGGAGGCTGTATTTTGGACCAATTGCAGCCGTTCCATTTCCCCTTGACTGGGACAACGGTCTGTGTGTCCATGGTTTTAGCCAAATATGTAAAAACTCGATCGTTAGAAAGCCGTGCACATACTTTTGCTCACATAGTGTGTAACTTAAAAAAGTAAAGTAAAAATGAAGTGCTTTTTATAGCTTAAATGATTCGTAGTTTATAACACCTCTGATCCTTGAGTGTGACCCCTCTGTGAACCGAAAAAACCCAGCAGCTGCTCCTCAGTCCTCCGAGACGTCGATCTCCAGCTACGATCGCACTCATA
The DNA here is from genome assembly GCF_030014385.1 of Trichomycterus rosablanca. Lineage (NCBI taxonomy): Eukaryota > Metazoa > Chordata > Actinopteri > Siluriformes > Trichomycteridae > Trichomycterus > Trichomycterus rosablanca. The sequence continues at coordinate 3,088,254 of NC_086005.1, forward strand.
CATTATTACACATTATAACACATGACTTCTAACATGCATAAGTAGAGCAGCGACTTTCAGCGACACAACTTCTTTCTGTAGTATAAATTTCCTCTGTCACTACCCAAATGAAACCCTAACCGACCCGCTATGGGGTCACGACTTCGGGAGAACTTTGGGGTTACGTGCATTGAAAACGCTATGAATGGCTATTAAATCTAATTTCCATCCCTATGGAAGGTTAAAATTCTCAGCAGGAGCGCACACCCTCACCTCCTCCATCAACCTGACCTGCTGTACAGATTACTGGTACTGATCCATCGCCTGTAAAATAACCGCGATCCTTTGTTTGGTTTCGGTGTGGCTGATGGTTATCACGGTTCTGCTGCTGATAAAGGGCCCAACAGCAGCAACCTGACAGTGGTGGGGCTTGAACCAGTATTTAAATTGTTGAGCTATGTCTGGCAAAGATCATCCATCCATCCATTATTTATCCATCTATCCATCCATCCATGCATCCATCCCTCCATCCATCCATTATTTATCCATCCATCCCTCCATCCATTATTTATCCATCCATTATTTATCCATGCATCCATGCATCCATCCATCCATTATTTATCCATCCATCCATCCATCCATTATTCATCCATCCATTATTTATCCATCCATCCATCCATCCATCCATTATTTATCCATCTATCCATCCATCCATCCCTCCATCCATCTATTATTTATCCATCCATCCCATCCATCCATCTATCCATTATTTATCCATCTATCCATCCATCCCTCCATCCATTATTTATCCATCTATCCATCCATCCATTATTTATCCATCCATCTATCCATCCATCCATTCATCCATCCATTATTTATACATCCATCTATTTTTTGTCCATCCATCCATCCCTCCATCCAACTATTATTTATCCATCCGTCCATTATTTATCCATCTATCATCCACCCATCCATCCATCCATCCATTATTTATCCATCCATCCATCCATTATTTATCCATCTATCATCCACCCATCCATCCATCCATCCATCCATCTATTATTTATCCATCCATCCATCCACCCATCTATCCATCCATCCATTATTTATCCATCCATCCATCTATTATTTATCCATCCATCCACCCATCCCTCCAGCCATCCATTATTTATCCATCCATCCATCCATTATTTATCCATCTATCCATCCTTCCATCCCTCCATTATTTATCCATCCATCCATCCATTATTTATCCATCCATTATTTATCCATCCATCTATCCATCCATTATTTATCCATCCATCCATCCATCCATCCATTATTTATCCATCCATCCATCCCTCCATCCATCTATTATTTATCCATCCGTCCATCCATCCCTTTATCCAGCCATCCATTATTTAACCATCTATCCATCCATCCTTCCATCCATACATTATTTATCCATCCATCCATCCATCCATTATTTATCCATCTATCCATCCATCTATCCATTATTTATCCATCCATCCATCCATCCATTCATCCATTATTTATCCATCCATCCATCCATCCATCCATCCATTATTTATCCATCCATCCATCCATCCATCCATCCATACATCCATTATTTATCCATCCATCCATCCATCCATCCATCGTGTTGAATCTTTTTGTATAATAAATGAACAGATTGAGTACTAAGACACCGCTTTACCTCTTTAGGTAAACAACCACTTTATATTCCATTATTTTATTTAAGTCCGATCCGGAAGGAGCTCTGAGGAACGAGGAGCGTCGGGAGCAGCTGCTGCAGATCTTCTCTAAAACAATTTGTCCCATTTCCCGTCTCACCGGGGCACTTTTACTGATGAGCTGCTGTACCGGGTTCACCGAGAGCTGCAGAGATCAAATCATACAGCCGTTTGTTTTCCAGACGTTTGGGGCTCACCGTGGACTCATTAGGCCTCCGATATCCAGCCGGTGCATCTGTGGGTGGTTCTGGACTCTGATCTTCTCACTGTATAAAATATATGAGTGGATATAAAGCATTTTGTGCAGATGTTTCTCCTTATGGCCTAATATCAATCTTCTTGTGCCTTGTTGGCATTGAAACGATGCACACGAGGTAAAGTAAAACACAAGTGGATACAGGAAAATACAAGATACTCAATAAATTACTCTCTTAGCATTAAAACTATATATATAATTTATATATATATATATATATATATATATATAAAATACTAAATATATGTATATTATTATTTTCCAATAACAGCAATTCATTTACAATATATAGAACAATTTATCTGGACACCTGAGCATGAGCTTGTTGGACGTCTCATTAAAAGGAATAAATGGATGGATGGATGGATGGATGGATGGATGGATGGATGGGTGGGTGGGTAGGTAGGTAGGTAGGTAGGTAGGTATGTAGATAGATAGATAGATAGATAGATAGATAGATAGATAGATAGATAGATAGATAGATAGATAGATAGATAGATAGATAGATAGATAGATAGATAGATAGATAGATAGATAGATAGATGGATGACAGATCTTCATGAGATCTTCTTAAATGGAACTACAGCTGCTCTTCTGAGAAGGCATTTTCTCACAAGACTTGTCTGCAGGAATTTGTGCCCATCAAGTTAAATGAATATTTGTATAGCTGTGCACACACAGATGTTGGTCGAGGAAGCCTAAGTTGATGTTCTAGTACATTCTAGACCTGTTCAGCATGTACAACTGTGTTTGTTTATGTCTTAATAGAGCATGCTAGAACAGTAAAGGGCCTTTCCTAAGCTGTTGCTGCGAAGTAGGAAGCTCATAATTTTCCTTATATAATTACTTTATTACACTTGTTATCTATCAGGGCATGAACATGGTTAACGTTTGAGACGGGTGGCCAAAAGAATCTGGCCATTTGGGGGGGGGGGGGGAAGGAAGGAAGTTCATTTGGAAGGAAGGAAGTTCGGAAGGAAGTTTGGAAGAAAGAAAGTAGGGAGGGAGGAAGGAAGGAAGGAAGCATTGAAGTTCTTTCATTCATTTGTTCAGAAGAAAGTTTGGAAGTCCGTTCGTTCATTCGGAAGGAAGGAATTTCATAAGGAAGTTTGGAAGTCCGGTGTTTGTTTGGAAGGAATTTTGTAAGGCATTTCATAAGGAAGTTCAGAAGTCCGTTTGTTTGTTTGTTTGTAGGAAAGGAAGAAATT